>NC_080717.1:20472335-20484835 GCF_019097595.1 Hemibagrus wyckioides
TTTCCTGAGTCTGAACTGTGCCGGCCATTCAGACTATCAAATGAAGACACTTTGCTGATCTGACCTTCCGCATCATCTACAAAGTATGATAGAAATCCAAAATCAAATTCAGCTAAACGTTCATGTAAAAGGTTAAACTGCTAGAATTAATACTTGAGATGAATCAGTCTTGTGATATTGGATCACCAACTCTCATTGTACTAAACAGTTGACAACGAAATGACAATTAAATTATAATTAATAAATTACATTCATAAGAAACAATCACACAGGCAAACTCTTGGATCATTTCCAATATTAAATTAGCATGAGTTAACACATTGAGAGCAAGATTATTTTGCACAAGCACACAAAAATGTATCTTTTAACATTAGACTTACCAGCCGAAGGTGGTTCACAGGCCTGTTTGCGTCTCCTCCTGAGAATCACTTCCAGTTCACTGTCCTTCTTAACAGGCAATGTCTCCTGGAAGCCACGACTGGGACTCTTTTTTACTGCATCCTGTGAAATCAAACCAAAACCTTCATGCATGTACATGGTCACAAACAGTTGTTTTACCGTTATGCATAGCATATGAAGAAAAGTACCAGGATGCCTTTTAGCTCCTCCATAGCACTCTCCTGTTGTTTCTCTTCACTAGCTGGACTTGGCTGTTGAACAGAAAGTACATAGAGTATTGTATGGCACTTTTTAGAATACAATACTAGGATTTGGTGGCACAGAACTCTGTTAAGATATAAAACAACAAATAATCCCTATCAAAATCTTCTATTTTTTTAAAATGAATTATATATAAGAACAGCATAAGACGTTTCTAGCAGTGAAGCACTGAACCTATGGTATATGTTAAAATCCAGACCATGGGTCCAACCTACTGATATTAAGCCCTACAAGCCTTAGTGAGAAAGAGTGTTGTCATGGATGCTCAGTCAATCAATATCTTAAACACAGTCAATTTACTCTCTCCATATGAGATGTCTACTTACAACACAAGCTTCATAAACTATCCCTCTGGGAGCATAACCAAATAGTCATAGAGCTCCATTCATCAGACTTACTACTTACCTTTGGAACAAATCTCTGCAGATGTGCCAATCGATTCAGCAAGGTCACATGCAGAACAAATATAAGATTGCGAATCATGGATCAGAACATTCGTTCAAACACAAAGCATTGAACAACAGTCCTCTGAATGAATACACCAAGCATCACCTTTGTGTCCTGTCCTTTCACAGGTCTGAGAACCACCCCGTGTTTGATCCGTTCCATCATTTCATTCACAGCCTTTACTTTGACATCATCCACAGCTTCAGGCACTGAACAGAAAGAACATTTGGCAGGTCAAGTCTGAGCATAAGACAAGCCAGGGCTGCTAAGAATAAAAGTCGATAAAGTCACCTGGAGCCTGCTCTAATTTTGGAGAGCCTTTTCCAGCCTTGGAAGATTTTCTCATGATTGCAATGAGGGAGCTGTTAGACAAAGAATTGTGTATAATGGGAAAATCAAGAGTTTAGATTTGGGTCATCAAACCACCACCACTGACATATACACTGTAACACTGCAAGAATATATATGTATATACACTCCATACCATTCACTTTATTAGGAAAAACAGTACACCTTCTCATTTATGCCATTATCCATGTTTTTGGTTTTTCACACTGTTATTGTTTGATTGATTGTTGTGTGTTAAATTCCCAGTAAATCAGCAGTTTCTGAAATACCTAAACCAGCCCACCTAGTACTAATATCCATGCCATGATCAAATTCACAGAGATCACAATTTTCCTTAATTCTAATGTTATTTGTAAACATTACACAAAGCTCTTGACCTATATCTGCATGACTTCATGCACTAAGCTGCTGCCACCTGATTGGCTGATTGTACAGACGGACAATGGTGGCTCCTAATAAAGTGGCATAGTGAGAGTACTATAATTTAAGCATGTTTGTGGACTACAGTCTGTGTGTGGCCTAGCCGAAACATTACCTGAGGGGGTTACAGCGGGAGGGAGGTGGTGGGGGAGGAGGTGGGGGAGGTGGAGGAGGGGGTGGCGGGGGTTGAGGAGGAGGAGCAGGGGGAGGTGCAGTCCCAGGAGATGGAGCTGGTGCCGATTCGCTTTTCCTCTGAGACTCCTGCAGCTCTTTCACTGCGGATAACAGAGGGGCGTTACTGCAGCAGGTTTTTTGGAACATATTTGGACAGTGTTAAAAATAATGTTTCATGCTTCTCCGGTACACTCTAAAATATTTCTGGCTGGTTATTTTTAAATGCTGTGCAGTCTTAATTTCTGAAAATGCTGCTCACACCTGGAGCCCTATATTAAAACCAAAAATGTTGTGTATAAAAGTATATCATCCCAGATCCAACCAAGCAAAGGTCCTCTTGTCGGTCATTTAACAACGGGCAAATTTAAAATACTAATACTAATAAAGTCTATACTTATTTGCACTACTGAATAAAAACTCTTAGCTGCGGTGATGCAACTTACATGAGTGAAGAATAAAAGAAATTCACTAAAATCAGCATTATATTTTTTATCCTAGTGTTTGTTCCAGGGTCTGCTGTTTTGTAGCGGATCATTTGATCTGCATGATTTGGCACAGGTTTTACGCCGGATGCCCTTCCTGTCGCAACCCTCCCATTTTTATCCGGGCTTGGGACCGGCACTGAGAGTTAACTCTTCAGTGGCTGGGTTGGCGCTCTGCCTGGGAATCGCACCCGGACTGCGGCAATGAGAGCGTGATCCTGATCCAAAATCAGCATTCTACACATGATCAAAATTGACAAAACAATAGTAATACATTATCTGGCAGCAGAACAACATTTACAGATTTTTCTCTCATCTACATGAACTAGTAAGACTGATCTATTTAGCTTTTTCTAATATGTCTCTGATGAAGAGGCTGCAATGTTCTGTAGATAATAAAGTTGTAATCTAACCATCAAACTGGCCTGATGATGGAGGTACAAGTGAGAATAGAGACTGAAATTTCCCCAAATTTTCCCAAAATAACAGGATGTGAGCTCACCTCTTCTCTCCAAGTCACCACACTTTTTCACCTCCTGCTGGAGACGTTCTTCTGTGTCTTTCTTCTCCTCGTCCAGTAACTCTAGTTGTTTCTGCAGCTGTTCTAGCTGCTTCCGCAAGGCACTCTGATCCAGCTCAACCTCCAAAGCCTTAACCTACATAGAAAGAGGAGAATGGAACTAAGAAGACTAGAAATAAAGGTTTATCCCAGCTCCAAGAAGTCAACCTTTGGAAGGTGTAATTAACCATAAACCATCAACACATTCAGAATCAGATTATACAGTAAGGTAATTTGCAGTAAACAAATCAAACCAACAACAAAACTTAATTGCTCTACATTTAATATATAGCAAAATCTTAATGAATTATTTAGATACCACCCTGTTCAAAACTTGCACTTGTGTGGTATAACATTGTAGATGCTCTGTCATCATTGCAGAATATTGATTCGACCTTGCCCAAAATTTGCATGCAAGCCTTGGGCAGCTGCGGATTTATCGATGTCCCACTAGCTGTACTTCACCCTGTACCTGTCTGCTTGTAACAGCAGTTCTGTCAGCAGGGCTACAATCCATCACCAAATTGGGAACAGCTGATTTCTCATCCATGCCTGTCACCTGGCCCACAATGCTTTAGATAGCATTGTGAAAAATATGTGAGCGGGTTATGAGATGCGTCTGTGAAATTGCCAGTGGACTTCAGCATTTTCTGTAATGCTCTGTATTACTGGAGGGATGCCGGCCTTCCCCTCTGATATGCTAAGGGCGTACTTAATGCAGTGCAGATGTGAAGGCAAGACAAGCCTCCCACTTGCATCCTCTCATTTGTTATTGCACCTCAAGGAAATGTTCAATCTGCTGATCCTGCAAACACAGTGCAACTGAGGTGCAATAATCAGAAATAAAATAACACTACTGCATGGCTTAGTGCACATCTGGAACACTGACTTTTAATTCATTTTGTTCAGTCCTTTGTTTAATTGTAGCTTTTATACTCTTATAAACCTATACTGTATATTAAGATACATATCTTTGTGGAAGTTGAGGCGTGGTCTACTGCCAGTGGTGAATGGAGGGCGGAGTCTGGTAGAAGGAGTAGGGGATTTCATGAATGAGCATACACCAGTGTCTGATTAATAATGCTTTATTTATACACTGTGTGTCTTGCAGTAAGGCGCTACATGCCAAGTAGGGAGAGAAGGTGTCGCAGAAAAGTGCAAATTCCCCCAATTGTGTTTGGCTGAGCTTGTGTGCATGTGTGAAATGTTTTAGTTAAAAAGATTGGGATGCTGGAAGCACAGGTAGAAAGCTCAATAATACCGGCCTACCTTTTCTTGGTGTTGCAGTCGCTCTTGCTCCAATGTTTTGGTTACGTTTGCTACATCTTCTAGTGCTTTGAGCAGCTGAACACTGGGGTCTGCCTGCTGCAGGAGAATCATACTCTGCCTGTTAGCTTCTTTTTGCTTCACCAGCATCTAAAGGAGAAAAACAAGACCATTAATTTTCCACTCTGAACATTCCAGCTCCAACTGATGTCCAAAACATAACTGTGTTTGTTAAGACATCGGTCCGTAAAACATCACATCAGTTACAACAAATAATGACCCACATAACCCTTAGAACAGCAGTTATATAATCTTAAATAATAAACAGCGGTAATACTATTAATGTATGTATTATCTGTCAGAACATCACATCTTCTAGCTGACCTCATGTGCATAGGTCTCTGCCTTCTGCCTCAGGTTCTGTTCCAGATCCAACTGTTCCTTCAGGCCCTCATATTCGTTAGCAGCCATCATGGACACTGAGAAGAGAAACATTATGTGAATGGTAACACAAAAGTTTTGTTAAGTGCTGTACTGCTTTACTGTGGCTAATGGGTTTCACAGTCAAAGTGAATACATACACAAAGAGACAGAGTTCAGAAGATATCAGGTTCAATTACATTTCCCTAGCCAAAGGCAAAGGGATTTCCACTGATGGAAGTTATCCTCTCTCCCTAATTCCATCATACTGTTTAATGGAAACCAGGACTGAGTAGGCCGGGAGGAAATGATGTTGGATGCAAAACAACTAAAGCATGGTGATGTCATGAATAGACAGTTGAATGCTTGGCTCCACAGAATAAAAGAAAAAGCTATATAACTGACAGTACTTCATCATATTGAATTAGTAATCACCAACCAATGTATTTTATAACCTATGGGCACAAGGGTACAGCTCACCTCTGTTGAATCTCTTGATGGTCTTGTTTTGCTGCTCGATGGTCTTATAAAGCTCCTTCATCTCTGCTTGCTCTTTTTCAGTCTAATAAACGATAAAAAGTGTTGAAATATTTGTTCTATGTCTCCCATAACACTTGTTGACAGATAATAAAGGATACTATGAGGCTTCATTATTAATTAATTTATCATTCAAAAGGTTCATGTATGTATCGCATCCTCAAGTCCCCCACACTGCTCTGTTAAGCAGGGGTTAACTCACTCTCCTGTGACAAAACCAGTAGGTACTTACAAGCGCTGTCAGCGCCTCGATTTGTCTTTGCTGCTCCTGTAACTGACAGGCTAACTGCTTTTTTTCCTCAAGCAAAGTGTTGACTGTTTCCTGAAGATCTGCAAAAACAAAAGTAGTGCTTAAAAATAAAGTGGTTGCCTTCATCTCTTAATTAAGACGTTTGTTCTCATGAAATAAATATATTATATTACCTCAGAGTGACTGACAATTCTTACATTTCTAGAATTAAAGTGCCATTTGTTATGTTTACCTTTGACCTGCTGCTGGTACTGGGTGTAGGGGTCCGGACTGTGCTCCTGTGCATCGCTCTCCTCCTCCAGAGAGATGCAGTCTGATATGCTGGGCAGGAGCTCGTCCAGACACGGTCGAGACGACAGGCTCAAATATTTTAACTTCTTGTTCTCACAGTTCAGCTATCAAAGTATTATTACACAACGATCAGAGAAACCACATTTGCATAAACCTAAACACAACAATCATATAATTTGATGGATTGATGATTGAAGAATGTTAAAGTGTGAGATGTGATAAACATGTATAAAGGCTGAAGATGGAGTAAAAGGTGGATGCTTACCTTGGTGGCCAGCGCTTCGGCATTTTCCCGACAAGACTTCTCGATCTCCAGCTGAGTCTGCAGCACATTCACCTCCTCAATTACCATTTGGGAAACTAAACGAAACAACAATTTTAAAACAACATAATTTAGCAGTAGCACACTTTCAGAATGAATCAGACATTACTTAGCGTTACTATGTAAGTAAAATAACAAACAAAAAACATGCCTTTATTTTTTACTAGCATGTAAGAGGAACCACCAAGATGGTTATCTGTTACGTGTTCACAATGGAGAGTCTCTCAACAGTTTTGACAACACTAATACCCTGTTACAGAACCCTACTAGAGTAACAATACACCCTGTGGAAGCCTTACAACGGGCAGATCGGGTGTCATAGCGTTATAGCAAAGTCAAGCAAGTTCACATCCAAATGCTTGCTCAGTAGGGTACCACTACGGTACGCATGGAGTCTACCAGTCATGCCTTTGATCGTTCCTTTACTCCATCACAGTGCATTAAAAACAGTAGAAAATATAGCAATGCATGGGTATTATTTCAAGTCAAATCAAGTCAAGAAGCTTTTATTGTCATTTCAACCTTATATAGTTGACGCAGTACATAGGACGTTTCTCCAGGACCCTGGTGCTACATAAAACAACATAACATATATCTACAAACCAAAAGAACAACACAGAGCTAAGGATAGAAAGTACATAAAGTGCAATGTCAAAAGACAAAACAACACAGGACAGGACACAAAATATGACAAACAGAAGAACTGTAAACAAGTGGGTTCTTATAAATATATACACTTGGGTTCTTATAAACATATACGTATATACGTTCGCGAAATCAGCATGGAAATCAAGCTACATATGATTCATTTGTGACTTTATGAAGCTGAAAGAAGAATCAATTCCTTTAGAAAGCAGCGAGTGAATAATGCATGAAGAATGCTCTTCTGAGCATTCAGTCTGACTCGAATATATCATCAGCCTGCTAAAGGGCTGCTGAATGCATTTATCTTTCGACAAACATTTTTCACACTGAAGTCAACTGAGCACACCATGAGATCGTAATGCATAGTGTTCCTCAGATTTTTGTTCTTAGTTGACAGGAGTGGAACCTGATGTGGTTTTCTACTACTGTAGCTCATCCACCACAAGGTATGATGTGCTGTGCCTTCTGAGATGCTTATCTGTTCACCACAGTTGTAAAGAGTGATTAATGGGGTTATTTAGACATTTATATTAATGGTATTTGGCAGAGCAACTTGCAAACGTCTCTATCAATAAATACATTCTGATAGGTCATATATGAAGCAGACAGACAACACAAGTTTTAAATGACATTCAGCTTAAACCAGTCTGGTCATTTTTCAAGGTGTTGTGTCCTGCAGTCCCTCCATGCACAGGATGTTTTCGGTTTGTTTTTCACACCATACTGTGTAAAATCTAGAGGGTGTTGTGTGTGTGAAAATCTCAGGGGATCAGCAGATTCTGAAATACATAAACCAGCCCATTTGGCAATAACAATCATGCCACTGTTAAAGTTACAGAGATCGCACTGTTTTCCCATTCTGATATGAACATTAACTAAGACCTGTATCTGTATGATTTTATTCATTGTGCCGCTGTCACGTGATTGGTTGATCAGATAACTGAACAAATGGGTAAGTATACAGGAATTGATGGTGAGTGTATATATAAGAAGGTGAGCGATATAAATAATTAAAACATGGTGACACAGGTATTAAACAGCTACAGGCATTTGTGCCAAACACTGTTGCAGAACTGTACTGCAGATTTCACTATGGAAGATTTTGCTGAGAAAGAAATATCACCTCAGGCTTATCTTGGCAATGTTTAATATTTTGCACAATTTTTTTTTTTTAATATTTTAATAGTTTCCTGTTTGGACATCACCTCTGCAACACTTTTGTGATAAATTGTGTTTGACATATAAGCAGAGCCTTCCAGAAACCCATTACTAAATCTGTCTATCAATTTTTGCATTTTCATGAATGAAAGACTCATCTCAGTACGTTACCAATGATGGTTTTATTAAAAATAGCATTTAAAGCAGTAGTTAACTTATTATGAAATGATTTAGAGCAGTTTCAGTACAAAATGCTCTGTTGTAATACGATACAATGTGATTCAATATTGTGCAAAAAGTTTGCCCTGACCACGGTTCATTCATACCTTCTAATTTATTCATCAGAATGAGATAGGATGTACAGGCTGGTGGTAATGAACATTCAGCTGGCCGATGGTTTCGCTCTCTAAAAAGGTCAAGGTTCTCTGCCCTAACAAAGCCCTCTGGACATTAGCTCTACTCTTTTAGCTTCCTGACTGACTGAGCTCGGCCGTTCAGATTCTAGGTCAGCAACTGTGATGTGCTGTGTGAGAACAATATGGCTCATGACTCACATACACACACAGACTGCTTGTGTTAAGCTAATATTAGTCGAGAATAACATTGAGCATCCCCTTTTGATTACAGTGATTAAACTCTGCTGTTTATAAGTGTGCAACGGTGAATGTAACTTAAGTCTCAACTGCACACAAAGATTACAGCCTTGCATCTATCCTTAACCATCTCTCCTCTCCAGTCAAAGACTGAAATGTACAGAATTCCTTCCTAAATGTATTTTTATTTTAAAGCTACAAAATGAAAGATTTTAGAATGCCTGTCTCTGATAGAAAAATGCTTTTGCAAGATACTTGCATAGGACTGCTCCTTCACTGTATGCACTAATCACAAATGCATTTAGATATAATGCAAGGTTGTGTTCAACTGTTCAATGCACAATGAGCAATCAAATCATACTATTGTACTATGTAGCATGTCACTGAACTATTATAGTTTAGTGACATGCTATATAGTACAATAGTATGTAGTGGGGGAAACCTTTCTGTGTACATCAATGTGACTTGCACAGTTATTAAGTATCTTTCAACAAGATCTTGACTTAAAGCTGCAGCCAGGCAGCTCTTACAATGACTGCTGCTGTAACGGCATTGCCCATGCAGTGCAGACCTGCCTCAGTGTTACCTCATTCTGCACCATCATAATCTGTAATCATCATCTGTAGCTCCTGCCACTCACAGTGTAATAACTGTACCGAATATTCCTATAACTGTGACCCAACACCCCTGATAAAATGCTACTGGAATTTATTATAAATATAAAAGATTGTCAAGCAGCTCACAGCTGGCCAGGAACAGTTTTTGTATTCATCTGGAAAAATTATCAAATATAATACACTCTAGGTTTACAATTAATGAGAGCTTAAAGAATAATAATAATAATAATAATAATAAGAATAATAATAATAATAATAATAATAATAATAATAATAATAATAATAATAATAATAATAATAATAATAATAATAATAATAATAATAATAATAATAATAAGGTATATAGTGACTCCCTCTTACCCAGTAGATGATGAGAGAACATTAACTAATGCTCACTGAAGCATCTTTTAAACAGAAATTGGAAGCAGTTTTTTTGCCATATTCTGCCTTTTATATGCTTCAGTGTTTTTTTTTTTTTTTCCAGCACACCCAATGATTATACAGCATTTGGACCAATCGCATTCGATCAGCACAAACCCACTGCATGTCAGCAACTAGGCCAAATTATACTGACATTTGCAGAGTCATGTTAGGTACTGCAGAAAACTATGCTAAATGTTAGTGTCAGTGTGTGGCTTAATGAAGTGACCTACTGTGCAATGGCTCCGAGATACCGTGTCGTACACGTTACATGTAAAAGCGTATTTTTAACATAAACTGCAAGGAAGTGCAATCATAAAAAAAACAAACATCAGACAACAGAGGCACTTTCAATTTTTAAATAATTCATAGTTGTAGTCTTAAATAATTCAAAGGAAAAGAGCCTTGCAGAGATGAGAACAGTATTTGTCAGAGTCTATTTAACCCTCCACTGGGGATGATGGGAGCTCCAGGAGGAAGCTTTGATTGTTTTAGAAAGAGTCTGGGGCTTCGTCTGACTGAGCTCTATTGATCCATGCAGCATGTCCTGATGAGCCATGTACTATATACATGTTATAAAGAAACAAAAGGGATATATGCACTTGCTATTCCAATTTTGTTCCTTTTTTGTATATAAACGATATCAGATATTCTCAGTGGAGATAAAGACAAAATGATATGCATTAATGATAAGAAAAAGATGGACATAACTGTAAAACATGTCCAATACAATCCAACATTGCAAATAGCATTGGATTGCTGCACTGAACGATAATGTAGCTAAGGCAATAGCATAAGACATGTTCACTGGGCAGGATAACACTAAGGCATATGCATCTAAATGTCTAACGTACGATCACTATATCGCTTTAGAAACATTACTCAAAAAGGCTGTTAACTAATGCCTCTTTCTGAATGAAACACACATGCACATCTCCCCAATACTGATAGAGAACATCTTAAACATCACAGTATAATAATCAAATAAATGATTTCTGCGTGAGTATATTTACAAAAACATGTACAATCACAACTGACTGTAAAACATAAACTGCACTAAAAGAGCAAGAGTAACAACATGGCACACATTAAAAGATAGGAAGAGGAAATATGGCATTGTATGGCAACATGCTCACCTGAGTCTATGCACCAACAGATAACAGTAAAACCTTAAGGTGACTATACGTCCTCACGTGGTGCAACTAAGAAACGGCACTTTTCAGTGTCTCATTCAGAAGACAGCTTGGATGCAGTGTGATAATGAGATGAGTTAGGGAGGAGGTGACATCAAACATGCAACCCATACACCAAGTGTCAGATTAAAGGCATAATGAAGTGAGTGACTCCTACAGAACTCTCATGGGAAAGTGGACGCTGATGGAGTCTATCGCCACACCCATCTGTAGTTTAATACGTGGCCTAAAGCATCTAAATACGTGTGGTAGCCTGAGAGAACACACCGGATGCTGCTGTAACTTAATTCTGACACACAATTAAAAAAAAAAAAAAACACTTTTGACATTTTACCTGCAAAAAAAATACATTTTAGAGAAAAGTAAATATATATTGTTCTATATCTCTTTTTCAAGATGTGAAATGATCCATATTTGAGGTAAAACATTCAGTCTACCTACTGATGTCTTAAACCTTGCTAGCTAAGTGTTATTATTTCATACAGTGAATATCACTGATCAGTGAAAAAGACATAAGCCTAGTTAGGCCTTAGATTATAACTGAATACCAGCTGTCACAATGCCCATGATGCATCTACTCTGCCAATACAATCTTTAAATAGAGTTTGTTTCCTTTTCACTTCTGGATGCAACTGGATTTGGGGATAAATTGCAGAAGAGCCAGCACTACAGAGGAAATTTCACCATATGAAGGATTTTCCCAACCCGGTACACTTATATGGTGTAAATGTAAAAGAGAGCAAGTGGAGGATGCTGAATCTGCACAATACAAGTCTCACAGCCAGCATCTTCCAAATGAAGCTAGCTAAGCCTGGAGGCTGATGATGAATTACTTCTAGTAAAAGTGCTATACACCGTTTTCCTGACCCATTTAAGAAAAACACACAGACTGGAAAACCCAGGAAATTAGGAAGGGAAAGAATATATTTTAAAAAAATTAGGTTCCTCGTGGGTTCTTTGGATGGTCAAAGGTTTCTAAATGGGGTTAACTACAAAGGAACAAAAGGAAACGAATCTGTTCTGGGGTTATCATTTCATTTCATTGTCTGTACCGCTTATCCGATCTATACTCGGGGTCTCAGGCGTCATTGGGCATCAAGACAGGATACACCCTGGATGGAGTGCCAACCCATCGCAGGGCACACACACACACTCATTCACTCACACAATCACACACTACGGGCAATTTAGAGACTCCAATCAGCCTAGAAGCATGTCTTTGGACTGTGGGAGGAAACCGGAGCACCCGGAGGAAACCCACCAAGCACGGGGAGAACATGCAAACTCCACACACACAGTGAGCGGGAGCAAGACTCTGGGGTTATCATATAAAATATAAAGCTGAACCTTTTAAATTGGTACATATAAGAGTATCAGATGATCAAACACTGATCTTTTGGATGTATATTATTCAGGATTGTAGAAGAAGTTGTTGTGAGTCAGTAACCTTACATTAGCGACTGAAATATAGAAATTTCACACCACAGGAGTTACTGAGGAATGCGCTTAACCCTTTACTACTCAGCTCTATATCTGGATTGGATTCTGGATCAGATGCAATTTGGATAAAAGTGTCAGCTTTTTGCCAGCCAATTTAACAATTAATGCCATTCAGATATTAAAAGATTACTCGCATTATAGTACTAGCTTACCTCGAACAGCTTTCAGGTGAACTTACCTCTCTTAATGTGCTTAAGC